>NC_081840.1:87975337-88022837 GCF_963259705.1 Myotis daubentonii | reverse complement strand
AGGGGTCGCGACCCACAGGTTGAGAACCGCTGCAACACTTGCAGATGAATGATTAGGTCAGCGGCTATGCTATTTGTAAAAATATTTGCCCAAAAATAAACCTATGGCAGCATAGGCATTCCAGCAAGGCAATGTGCATGCTCAGGACTCCTGGGCCTTCCGTGGTTTCTGCAGGGAGAGCCCATAATGGTCTAATGCAGCAGAAATCATTGTGCTCGGTGGTAGCAGATCAGATGAGAAAATGAAAACTAAGAAGTGAGCAGTAACATTTTGCAAGAAAAGCTAGCAAACCCACGCTTATGAAGATGCTGTTTTAAAGGGACTTTCAAGAGTCTTTCTTTTTCCTATTTATTAAAGAATCACATGTTACTTGGAAAATTTAGAAACTATAGTCAATTATAAAAAAGATAACAAAAAATCACTTACCCTACCACCCAGAGAGAAGCACTGATAACCTTCTGGTACATTCCTTTCCAGGAATTTTCTCTACATATATACATTTATTTACACAATTTGGGTGGTTCATATTTGAGTATTTGTGCAACTAGATTTTCAACTCATAGAGCCCAGCAACTTTGTTTTCCATGTCATTCCTCTGGTAATCCTCCACTCTCCCCCACAAATCCCGGAGTAGCCGGGGTAGGTTTTGTTTTTACTTGCTTGGTCCCTGCTACTGCTCATTAAATAAATGAATGAATGATAGTCTACCCTTGCTTAGGAGATGAATTTTTCATGATCAATTTACTCATAAAATATTATTTTTTACATCAAATGGAATTATAAATATCTTTATAATTTTTTCTCTTGGGAACTATTTCTTAAATTTAAGAATTTTTATTTTTAAATATTTTAAAAATGAGTATTTTAAACATATTTTGAGATATATTTTAAACTGTGTCATTAGGTGAACAAAAAATTCTAGGAACTGTCAGAACATACAGCAGAGATGATCACCTGTAGCCCTTAAGTAGATCTTCCGGGAGAATATTCCAGGCTGCTTGCCTGATGGGGCTGGAATGACTCATATTTAGTGCCTGCTGAATCTGGTGTGCCTGAGAGTCAGGCTCAATGGATGCTATCTTCCCTGGTGAGCAAGGCGGGCATTAAACAAGAATTGTGTTTGTAAAAATTATAGTGGTAATTGCAAGACAATATAAGGAACACAAACCCAAGGAAGGCGAGACCTGTGCCTCAGTTTACATTTTACCACTGGATTCCTAAGAGAACTTGATCAAGTCAGATACCTCTTCTATTTCTCTCTTAAAAATGCCTACTTTGTAGCTGTTTTGGGAGATCATGTAAAAGAGCAGATTTTAAAAGGTTAATTATTGAAATGATCATTAAAAGCTTTAAAATTTTTATTGGGGTGACATTGGCTAATAAAATTATATAGGTTTCAGATGAACAATTCTATAATATATCATCTGTATATCGTATAGTGTGTGTTTTCTGCCCCAAGTCAAATCTCCTTCCATCACCATTTATCCCCTTTACCCTCTTCTACCTCTTGCTCCAACACTTATCTGGTGGCTGATGGAAGACTATGTTGTGGCAATGCAATTTAGTTTGAGGACAAATGAACACTGACCCTGTTGTACCTGAACTCAGAAAGAAAAGTTATATTCTGACCAGGAACAAAGAGGAGAATATACAACTTCTGACCTTAAATCTGCCATCGTATCTTTAGTGTGAACTCCATTCTGGGAGCTGCCTTATGTAAACTACTGGCAAGTCCTTGGAGTGTCAAGAAAAGCAAATTATAACTTTCTTAAAAAAAGACCTAGATAATGTCCCCCCCCACCCCCCCCCATCCCCGATTGTCTCATACTTGGCAGTATCACTGATCATGAATATAAAGCAAAACTAATAGTTTTTAAGAGTACCACAATTCCTGATATTTTATATTTGTGTTCAGCTTATATTTTTTGAATTGGCCGTGCCAATAAGGAGTATGCCCATTTATCTACTGTTGCTGATTTCCTGATGCACTGGGCTTTTCTCTTATATAATTTGCTACTGAGGATATATGGGTTTAAAGGGATTGCTCTTAAACCTAGAATGGTAATAGCTACCAATGTTTCAAAAACCTCACTCTAAGGTGATTGTCCCTAAAATGTGGTGCAGGGAATCATGCTCTGGGAAGGCTTTGGCATGTTAACCTTGGTGATGTATTACATCAGATGGGCCCTGGACACAGGTCCGAGTAGAACAAAACCAAGGTTAAACAGTACAGGGCCTTTTCTAAGTCAAAGAACTTCTAGGGGATTTATCAAATATAACTTTCAGAGTGTCATTGGAGAAGTGAAAAATAATACCAGGAGTCATTGTATTCCCTGCTCCAGATTTAGGACAGTTACATTACTTTAAAATATATCTGTGTTCATGGCTGTCAGAAGAAATCCTAACAAAACCCACACATTTGCCACCTCCATTACCACGGTAAAGAATTGCTTTGAAATGCTGGCTCTAACAGTTACACAGCGTCACCATCCTCCTTGGAGCCTGGACATTTCTAGTTCTGGGCCGAAAGTCTTACCCAAGGACCCCAGCAATGGCGTGGCAGCCACCTGTTGCAGAGTTCTCAGTGAAAAATGGCAATAGCCAATGTCTGCTGAGCACTTGGTGTTTACCACGCCTCCTCTGTGTCCCACACATGTTATACAGTGAAATGTTAATCCATGGACTAGGACTACATGGCTGGTAATATTCCCCATTTCTCAGAGGAGGAAACCAAGGAGAGAGCTCTTAAATAAGCTTTCACCCAGCATCGCAGAGAGGAAGTGGAAGAACTGGGTTCAAGCCCAGCTCGTTGCTGGCTCTAGGTGCCCTCCCTGTGCGGACAGGCTCAGCGTCATGGTTTGGGAGGAGCAGGTAGAGGGCTGGCAGCCCATTATATCTGTTTGACCAGGAGCATAAAATAATTCTATTTTGTCTTCAGCATTAATTTAACACCAAAAAGGCATTTCCAAAATATGTAAAAAGGAAATTTTTATTAGACTAAATACAATTAGTCACTAGTGCTTGCTGTGCTGAAAATGTCTGATACTTTTCACTACAAACTTGTTGATGGACCACATACCAACATAGAATTAAATCTGTCAAAGTTAGTTCCCTAATCTCTAGTCCTTCCTTTTATAAGGTGCACCTTTTAAAGCATCCTCCTTTCCAATCCTCCAGGAACTCACAGAGTGGAGGGAACTTCTTCACCGGAGACACATGCATGGGAATAAACAGTCTATGATTTGGGGGAGTCCTCAGAGTTTCAAGAAAAGCTAAGCTCCTTAGTGGGGTATATTATGCACCTTAGGCCACAGGGCAGAAGGCAATGTTTTACAACCATCACATTTAGCACAACTTCTAGATTCTCGGTTGTGTTTCTTCATGCTTTGTAAACACCCTCCTTAAGAAATATATGGGAATAATGACACTATCATCTCGTTTTGTGCTTAATAACTAGACCGATAAAAACTGTAGCTACTCATGAGTACAAAAGTGAAAAAGAAAAACGGCAAACAAAACCGGTAAGCCATTTGTTGTAAGAACCTACAAATAAATTAAACCTTGCCTAAGATGTATTGATTTTATGTGGCCTCGCCTGTAGAATAATGTCAAGGGTTCCTGACAATCCATTACATTCAATAGGCAAAATCTCCTTATAATTTTTTTCCTGTTTCCTGAACGATGTATAATCTATTTTTCCTTGATGAAAAAGCAGTGCTTTATAAGCTTGAGAATTCTTTAAGGTAGTGAACAATGCTGATACTTTGCATGTGAAAGTTTCTTCTGATCACTTCTTCAGCATCATATATGGAGAAAATTTAGTTATAATTGAACTTACAAATGTGTTAAATCTAAACCCATGTATGTTTTCTAGTATATTTATATAGCTGAGCCTAGAAAACTGGAAATGATTATGGGATCATCTTTACTGTGAAGTTAGAGATTGCATGCTAGCCCTAGCTGGGTAGCTCAGTGGTTTAGAGTGTCATCCAGATATACCAAGTTTGCAGGGCATGTACAAGAAGCAACCAATAAATGCACCAATAAATGCATAAAGAAGTGGAACAAAAATTGATGCTTCTCTCTCTCTTTCCCTTCCTTTCTCCCTCTGAAATAAATAAATAAAAATTTAAGAAAGAGAAAAGAATGGCATGCTAGAATGAGTGCTTTGCATTTTACTAGATATTTCAATACTGAATAAAATGTAAAAATTAATTATAGATTCCTGATTCATTTTCAGAAAAAAGATTCACTTCTCAATATTTTTGGATTATTATTATGAACTCCTTCTTTACTGCCAGTACAAGAAGTGACCCCAGAGAAAACATTTTAAAGACAGTATATTTCACCACTACTTAGATGCTTTTCTCAAGCCTGTAATAAAAGGATGATTTTTACCATGAAAAAATAAAATGCTTCTGTCTACATTGATGCTGAAGGAAAGCAAAGATAGGTATAATAGTTATAGTAGAAGAACAGCAAATAGACCAATCATTTTAATCTTTAAACCTATAATTGGCGCATGTGTGTGTGCATGTGCATGTGTGTACATGTATTGTCCATGCATGTTCCCTGCTGATAGTCTGGTAGCAGGAGGGAAATGAAGATGCTGGCAATTTCCTAACTGACAAGATTTTCATTTTCAGTGTGTAAGAGTGGTGTCTAGTTTTGAAATTGGCCATTGAGGGGCCTGGAGTGCCAGGCAGTGTGATTCTGAACTTCACAGCTATGTGGCTCTGAGGCGGGCTGCTTACCCGGTGTTTTGTAGGCCAGCATCAAGCAGCCAGGCTGCCTTAGCGCCTGGGAGATGTCCATGCTTGATGGTCTCTTGGTGGTGGCTACTTGAGTATTTTTTAAAAAAATCTTCCCTGGAGAATATGTTTTTATTGATTTGAGAGAGAGAGAAATATCAATGTGAGAGAAAACATTGATCTGTTGCCCCCCATGTGCACCCCCACTGGGGATTGAACCTGCAGCCTAGGTATGTAAGTATGTGCCCTGACTGGGAATCGAACCCACAACCTTTTGGTGTATGGGACGACACTCCAACCAACTGAGCCCTGGCCAGGGCATGGCTCCCTGAGTCTGAAGAGTTAACCTAGACTTCCTCAGAAACTCTCCCAGGCTAACAAATACCCTTACACTCAGGGGATAGATGACTGGGAACGGCCGGTTTGGAAAGGTCCTCAACAGCCACCGGTGAGCAACGGGGAAACTCCAGCTCAAACAATGAAGTCCACACCCTGGAAACCCTTCGTCCTAAAAAGCGCCCTGCTGCAGCTGTGCACAGCTTCTCCTCTGTGCTCAGAAACATCGCGACTTCAGGCGGCAAACAATGCAGATTCCAGAGCGAACCTGTGACACTGAAACTGGGTGTATAGTCCTTCGTAGACGTGTTCCTTCATCCCCTGCGGACGCATTGGGGAGCACCTATTGTGGGCAGACTCGGGCAGGCCATGGAATGAAACCTCAGTGGGTGCAGCCGTGGTTACAGGCCGTGGGTTTTCAGTCCACGAGAGGACACATGAAACAGTTACAATGCAGAGGGAGGCCTGCCACAGAGAGACGTGTGCACGAAGCTAACAGCTGGGGAATCAGTGAATGCTGCCTGGGGGAGGAGGGCAAGTTGCACAGGAAGGTGGTCTTTAAGGATCAGAGAAGAAACTGCCAAGCTGACCGAGGGGTGGTGTGGATGTGGCGACAGAGACACCTAGAACCAGACAAGTGCAGGGCGGGAGGACGTCTGAAGGGGCAGGTGGCAGTTCGATGCCTCACACAGGATGTTAAATCTGGACTATGTGGCTGCGTCTGATATTCGGTGATGCTGGTGCTGTCAACAATTAAAGGAAGGATTTGACTGAACTTTTAAACTGGGCCGAGAGAGCTGCGGGAAGGGGAAACCAGCCGGGAGGTCAGGAACCACCAAGGCGAGCCTGTGCTCTGGAGCCTCCGTGTCTGTAGCCTCTGCTCCTCCCGGCTCCTTCCCGCTGGTCCACAAACCAACCCAAGGCTTCTATGTCTTGAAAACATACCTTTCCTCCAGTCTAAAATTCTCCCCATCGTTCTCTTTCTCTCTCCCCTTTTCCTTCCCAGCTAAGCTCGCTGAAAAAAGTAATCTAACTCCTTATCTCCACATCCTCACACCGCGTTCCATCAGCAACCCTCCATAAACTGCTTCCGCATGGCCCTTTCGGAAACTGCTCTGGCCACCTCTTCAGTAACCTACTCATTGTCCCATCCGACGGGCCTGCCACGGGCTTCTCCCTACCTGGCCTCCGCAGCCTTTGACTTTGCTGACCGCCCCTCCTTCTCAAACACTGCCCTCGCTTTAAAAGCACCACAGCTCTCTGCATCCTTTCTGATCCCTCTGCTCACTTCTTTAAAAGATTTGCACAGGCTTCCCCTTTCTCCACCAGCTCTAGAACTGTTCTCATGCTCCACTTTTCTTAAACCAGCGCTTCTCAAACTTGAGCAGATGTCAGGGTCCCCTGGGGGGCTGGGTCCCAAACCCCAAAATTCCAATTCAACAAGTCTGGGCTGGGGCCCAAGAATCTGCATTTAGGAAAAAAAAAAACAACTTTCAGGTGATGCTGACATTTGCTTGCCTGGGACCAACTTTGAGAACCAGAGTCTTCAACAATCTTATCTGTGCCCATGGCTCAGCTACCAGCCACACTGACAATTCACTGCCATGGACATTCCACCACCTCAGGCCTGGATATCTCTTCTGTGCCTCTCCCCGCAGCCTCTGAAACTCATCTGTCCAAAATGCAGTGCATCGGATCTCCCTTGCTCTTTTCTCCCCACACCCCCAAATCTGCAGATCCTCCCGTACTCCTACCTTGGAGGAAGGCATCTCCACCTGACTTAGCCTCCACATGTCATAAACTCCCAGGAGTTCCTGCCTGCAAAATTCTCTGGTTCACACGTTGCCCCTGTGCCCACTGTCACTGCCCATGCCTGGGCCCTCACAGAACTCCTAATCTCCAGGGACAGCACATCTATGCCCTCTGCCTGAATTCCCTCCTTAAGGTTAGTTGCTCCTTAAGCCCAACAGCTAGTGCCCTTACTGTGTGTATTGATGATGTGCACAGTCTTGGCTTGGGCTGCTATATCAAATGACCATAGACTGTTATATAAACCCAGGTGGCTTCTATAAGAAACATTTATTTCTCACAGTCTGGAGGTGGGAAAGTCTTAAGATCAAGGTGCCTGCAGACTCAGTTTCTGATGAAACCTAGTTTGCAGATAGCTACCTTCTTGCTGTATCCCCACATATGGAGAGATTCTCTCTCTCATATCTCTTCTTATAAGAGGACGAATCTCACTCATTATGGCTCTACCCTCATGCCCTAATCACCTCCCAAAAGCTCCACCTCCATATATATCACACTGGGGAGTGATGCTTTAATATATGCATTTGAAGGGACACACACATTCAGCCCATAGCATGCTCTGTTGACATTTTTTTTTAAAAAAGTCATGTATTTAATGTTAGTAGCATTAGTGCTTAGTAATGTGCAAAGCACCAGAAAAAGACCAACATTTTGTTGTTTTGACCTGACTTACTAGTTTCTTGGAAGAAATAAACTGCTTCTGAAATCTTGGGCATTATTACATTCCTTTAAATTTCTCTGGCAACTAAGCTGGCTCAAACGGGACTGGAGATTATATACTTTTCTCTATGGATAAGCTTGGTTATGTTACTAACAAGTAATTCCAGGTGCTTTTATTCCAGTAGCAGAGATGGTTGGCAATGGATTTCTCTGAGATAAATTTGCGTTCCAGACAATCAGCTAAACATTCTTCAATCAGTTTGAGCTGCAGAGAGGAATTAAGGAGGTTTGGGCTCCAGTTCTGACTTGGCTACCAGGTGCCCAAACTCCATGGACCCAAGATCTTTCCCTAGGAAGGAGATCCTTGGTCATCTCTCTAGGGCAGCTTTTAGCCCATTAGTTGAGCATATTAACAGTAATTTCAACCTAGGACAATGAAGTACCTACAAAGAAAATGGTATGTCCATCTGTATGAATGAATGAAAAGTTAAGCAATGGAGAATGTGGAGATGAGGTGCTATAGCAGCTAACGCAGAGACCCTTATGTATTAGCAACTGGACTTGGATCCTTGATCCATGGCGAGGCCAGAAGGCCCAAACCATAGACTCTGTAGAAATGATGGGAAAAGGAGCCCAGTGCTAGGGATCGAAGAATTTGCTGAAGTGAAACTAATGTGAGGGATACTGCAGTTTCCTAGATGTACAGTCCCCCCTTATCCATGGTTTCACCTTCTGTGGTTCCAGTTACTCAAGGTCAACCTCTGTACAAAAATATTAAATGGAAAATTCCAGCAATAAACAATTCATAAGTTAACTTGTGCCCTGTTCAAAGTAGCATAGGACAGGGATCTCTGCATCCAGCATGTCCCCTCTGTGTACACTACTGCCCATTAGTCACTTAGTAGCCATCCCAGTTATCATACTGACTGTTGGGGCATTACAGTGCTTGTGTTCAAATAACCCTAAAGTAGCCTAATGCTGTGTCAGAATGCCTAAATGCCAAAGCAATTCACCTCACTTTATCTCATCTCATAAGCACTGTATCATCTCACATCATCACAAGAAGAAGAAAGGTGAGCACAGGACCATATTTTGAGAGACCACATTCACATAACTTTATCATACTGTATTGTTATAATTGTTCTGTTTCATAATTGGTTATTGTTAATCTCTTACTATGCCTAATTTTTAAGTTAAATTTGATCATGTGTAGGAAAAAACATAGTATATATAGGGTTCCATACTATCCTTGGTTTGAGGCATCCATTGGGGGTCATGGCTATTGGGGAACTACTCTATATTTAGGCTAGGCCAGTGATGGCAAACCTTTTGAGTTCAGCATGTCAGCATTTTGAAAAACTCTAACTTAACTCTGGTGCCATGTCACACATAGAAATTTTTTGATATTTGCAACCATAGTAAAACAAAGATTTATATTTTTGATATTTATTTTATATATTTAAATGCCATTTAACAAAGAAAAATCAACCAAAAAAATGAGTTCGTGTGTCACCTCTGACATGTGTGTCATAGGTTCACCATCACTGGGCTAGGCTAACTTTTTAGCAATTCACATTTTTGACATAGTATCCTCTAAATGCCTCTTAATTCTTTTGTTTCTAATGTGTTAGCTACATCAACATTAAAAACATTATAGTCTTAAAAACCTGCATTAAAAGAGAGTATCAAAATGCATATCCCAGGCCACAATCCATACCTCTTGAATAACAAGTTTCCCAGGCAATTCTTATGAATATTAAACTTTGAGAACCACTGCTAAGTGGAAATGACTCACTCAGACTAAAATCCACATGAACTTGGCCAACACCCAGAAGGTCGCCATCTGATTCTTTAACAAGACACTACCCTCGCTTTCTTTTGCTAGTTATTCCATTATACAGATACTTTCTTTGTTGGAGATTGCAAGACTAACCAGTCTTTTATTATTTCAAAATCTATTTTCATTGTGATATCATCATTAGAGATAGTGTCTATTCGAAAATCTAAAATCACAATTAGATTCCTTGTTGCTAGATGGGTAATAAGAAAGAGGATTCAGTACCCCAGAAAGTCTTTTGATACATCACATTTAAATGAAGGATTGATTAATGAAATAGTTTATTGATGCTATCCGAACTCAAATTTATCCTATTGAACTCTCCCTTAGCTTGATACCACAACCGTCAAATAAAAAGGCAGTGGAGGGAAGGATTGCTGTAATATGCAATACAATAAATATATCAATTGAAGACCAACATTAAAAGAGTTATTTGCTAATGGGCATCATGCCAGGGTTACTCAGGCAATGCTGCCTGCAGAATTCCTAAGCTGAGTTCACAAGACACAGATCGATGCACCTCCAAAGAGAGTCTATATCAATCTCCATTTCATTCATTAGCTCCCACTTCGAGCTGGTTGGCTGCTAGTTAACTCTTTAATGTGGGAGAAACTGTCAGTGTAAAGGCCACTGGGACATGTGCTCTTCCCAGCTGTACTTGACCTGTCAATATTTCTTGCAGCGGACTGTTTAAACTGGTACGGCTAATGGCAGAATGGAAACCTATGGGGTTTGGAAGGCTTTCATAGCTTTAGAATGGCTTACCATCCAATAGCAAACATTAGTAAATTCATCTGTTCTGCCTGTGCCTTACTATCCAGGTGCGCAGAAACTGGGGTACAATTGTTTTCCACAGTTCTGTTCTTGAGCTCCACTTATGTAAATGTGCGCTCCACTACAGTGAGATACTATCACACCAAGGACTTGGCTGCAATGGAGATCACCAGTTTGTGATGCAGCTGTGAATAAGCTCCAAACAATGAGGGGGAAAAACAACAACACAGCTCTTTCTCCAAAGTTAGGCTTCATTTCCAATTTGTATTGGTCCAGGGACAACTTTATTGTTGCACAGTGGAAGAACCTGGATGCTCAGGGGGCTGCTTGATGCATGAACTATTTCAAGCCCTTCTGGAAATGTAAATAAGAGCCTTAAAACATAAAGGCATAATTACCAAAACCAAGAACAGTCTCAGACCACCAGGAATAGCTGGCTTCGCTTATTTTCTTTCTACAAATATTGAATTTACTAATTTCCCTTGCCTTCCTGTTGAATAAAATCAATTTTCTCAGTAGAGCTGATCTCTGCTTTGTTTGAGGTGAGATGTGAAGTTGATATGCATCCTTAGATATACTGTTCGGGAGCAAGCCTTGAATATTTAACCCTACGTCACGGCGAGCTCTCCCTTCACCATCCTGAGGGGTGTATATTGATTCATTATCTGACAACCCGGAGTCTCCATAGGTTAATTGACATGTTTGGAATGCATGGCAAGAAAATCTGTCATTATTTTAAAACTCCTGTCAAATTGTTTGTAGATATGGTTTGATAACAACACCTGTTTTTTCCTCTCTTGGCCAATACAATCCATTGAGAATCCTGGCTTAAAAATGTTCCCTGCAGAATTGTCAAACATATGTATTTGTATTTCATTACTTGGGTAATAGCTGATTTGCCAAGTTCATTTACTACTAGTTGCTTCTCAAACATCTCAGTGGGATAATTAAGGAATACTAAGAACTGAAACTGTACTAAGTTAGGAGGGGGCTGGAGCCATTGCCCAATTCCCAGTCCTGATTAAACTTCTGTCCAGAATTAAATATTCAGTAACTGAAATGCTCTTTTCTTCTTTTACTCTGAGCCACTTATCATCAAGAAGACAGGGCTACTCCCCAAGTTGTGCAAAAGAGACTCCCCTCAGATTATCTGCATTAACCAGATCAAAATCCCACAGACTTTCAAGTGGAAGACAGTTAGACTTAAAATTGGTAATGGTCTGCATGATGCCCTTTCTCTGTGGATATGTATGTGGGGAGAGAAAATAAACAGTAACTCCAGGAGTATGTCCTGGAAGAGTAAGGAAAGGCTAGGCACAGTTCAGGTTCTGTCTGAACATGGCGACACCAGTGAGAATTTGGATGGCTAATACCCTCTCTTGAGCAACTGTGAATGTTTCTGAAGAAGAGTGTGGAAGTATGACAGCACTGGAGCTTAAATGTTCTCAAAGAATTTTGCTGGCTCATTGCACAAAGAAAAGAGAGATATTTAATCATGAGCTATCTATCATCACTTGAATGCCTGTTGTTTCAAGTCACAAGCTACTGACACCCATGATGTAGGTTTTCAGGTCTATTGCAGGAACAAAAACGGTATAAAAATTTAAAAAAAATTCCCCAAAACTAAAAACTAAAGGCTATGGAACCAACAGAGAGAAGATCTTATGTCTGAAATGCTATCTCTTTAAAATTCTGGACAAGGAGAAGTAAGAATAATTGAATGGTGAATTTCTCAGAACCTTCCCTCTAGAGAAAATGGGGTTATAGGACAGATAAGAGAAAATGTATTTAAAAATAAACTCTGGAGGAGGACAATTGCTATCATAAGGCAAATGCATTTGATTCTTCAGTCTGTAAGTTTTCCAAGTTCATATACACATTAGAGGAAAGGATACCCAGGGATCCAAAACCAAATTCTGTTTAAAGTGCGGGCATCAAAGCAGGAGATGGCTGAGCTCTCTTGTCATACTGTCTAATGTGAAAGGCTAATTTTGATAATGAACCCCATTATTTCCCATTTCTCCCATGTATATTCCTTTTTGACACATAGCGGATAGACTTAATGGGGCCCTTAATAATTCCTTAGAGAGATACACATGGTTTTCTATCAACTACGTTATAGGGTGCTCACAGGGGATGTATTATTGATTTTTCCAAAAGTGAAAAAGTTACGTAACTTAGTACTGACATGATCTTATTTTATTCTGTTCTGTTACATGGAAAAATTGTATAGTTTTTTTACACTCTCAATGCCCAGGAGCCCAGGCTTAAGGAGTGGGAACAGTTCAGACTCTTCAAATAAAATAAAAGTAAGACAGGAGAGCTGGAGAGCTTCTCTTGTCACATTTCCACAATTTCCGGCTTTCAAGCCGCCACTTACAAGCCAGTTCTTGACATAATCTTTAGGCTTAAGCATGTGGAACAGTGGACCAACCAGCTTAATAAAAAGACAAAGATGATATGCAACTAATGGGCAGAGCATCGCAACTAGGTGCTCACACATCATTCATTGAACTAAATGCTCTTTCAAACTGCAGCAGAAACAATTAAAGTACTGACGGCAGTCTTAAGTTGCTTCAAATTGTCTGGCACCATTGATCCACAATTATCTTTGTACTCCCTGAAGCCCCTGAATGCTACCTTCTTCATTGACTTTAAATTTCCTTCACAGTTCTCCAACCTGTGTTCTGGCATACTGAATATCTGACAAACCGAATATCCACTGGAGAAGGCCATTTAGATGGATCTAGGAATTGTACATATCCTATTAAAAACCGAAGTCATATGCCTGTTGAATGCATATAATCAACCAGATAATAACAAACAAGAGATCATATTGAACATTTAAAGATGAGATTTGAGACAAAAGAGATGACAAACTGGTTGTCTCATTAGTTTCATAACACAACTTGTTAGAGAAAGTCTATGATACAGAATTGATGGCAAAGAGGCAGATTTTACTTCCACAGTTTGGACTGTTTGAACTTTGAAATCACCCATGTCTGGTATGGCCAAAGGATTTCGTTCACCATTTTTGCATCCTTGGGTCAAGATGCTGATGGCCAATATAAATACTGCTGAGAAAATATTGTTCTGAATGTTCACTTACATGGCTGTTTGGACATCTCTTTGCTGCAAATAAAATTATTAAGTGGCTGATTCATCAAATCTCTGAATGCAACCAGATATGCTTTCTTTCCAAAGCATTGTGAAAAGGAATTCCTTTTGAAACATAGGTATAGCTGTGCCCATTGATATAATCTTATATGAATAAATATCTTTCTCATATTTTTTACTGTGATCTTCTCCCTTTTTGTTGTTGATGTGTGGCAGGAAACTTCACAGTTATGTGAGTGTAAAACCTCGAAGATGGAGAGAATCAGCCACCTACCTTGATTGAATAAGATTGTCGCTGCCCGGAGACATAGTATTTGATCCAATCTGAAAAGTCCTTCCCAGCTGTTATATAAAGACCTACAATAGGGTATGTGCAGTGGACTCAAGATCACTGATACAAGTTAGTTATGTGAATACAACAGTCCAGTCCATGAGTAGTCCTTTTATCTAAACTACTAGGTGTACCGGTTAATAATGCGGATTGTTTTAATAGATGGAGTTACACATATGTTGATATATATGCAATTTGATATGTATGCTATTTTGTTGTATTGACAACAAGCTTCAAACCTTCATATGTCAAATTTTCTGAAGGTGTTAACATCATAGATATTTTTATGCTGAAAAATGTCAAATTTCGTGCCAAAAAAAGAGCATTTGTGGCAAGTTTTAATTCATTACTTTATTTTGAAGAAAAAGTTATCATATACTTCGGGAAGCTTATGGTGAACATACTCCATCTCAAGATACTTGTGAACACTGGTTTAAATGTTTTAAAAGTGATGATTTCTATGTGAAAGACAAAGACATCCAGGTCAACTGAAAACGTTTGAAGACCAACAATTACAGGCATTATTGGATGAAGATGAGTGTCAAACTCAAAAACAACTTACAGAAACATTAAACATTGCTCAGCAAACAATTTCCAATCATTTACAAGCAATGGGAAAGATTTTAAAGAAAGGAAAATGGGTGCCACATCAACTGAAAGAATGACAAATGGAAAAACCGAAAAGTCATCAGTGAAATATTGCTTCAACAGCATGAAAGAAAGTCTTTTTTTTTTTTGGCATTGAATTGTGACTAGCAATGAAAAGTGGATTTATTTTGAGAATCCCAAATGCACAAAATCATGGGTTGATCCAGGTCAA
This sequence comes from Myotis daubentonii, assembly GCF_963259705.1. Lineage (NCBI taxonomy): Eukaryota > Metazoa > Chordata > Mammalia > Chiroptera > Vespertilionidae > Myotis > Myotis daubentonii. The sequence continues at coordinate 88,008,402 of NC_081840.1, read as the reverse complement.
CCATCAACATCGACTGCAAGGCCAAATTGCTTCGGAAAGAAGACAATGCTCTGCGTTTGGTGGGATCAGGAAGGTGCGGTGCATTATGAGCTTCTAAAACCAGGTGAAACCATTAATACTGACCGCTACCAACAACAAATAATCAATTCGAACCACGCTTTGATCATGAAACGACCAGAATGTGCGAGAAGACACGGCAAAGTAATTTTGCTTCATGATGATGCACCATCACACACTCCAAAACCAGTTAAAGACACGTTAAAAGATCTTGCCTGGGAAGTATTAACCTACCCGCCATATTCACCAGGCCTTGCTCCTTCAGATTACCACTTGTTCTGATTGATGACACACACACTTTCTGAGCAGCACTTCAAAACGTACGAAGAAGTGGAAAATTGGGTCTCTGAATGGTTTGCCTCAAAACAAGAAAAGTTCTATTGGGATGGTATCCACAAATTACCTGAAAGATGGGGGAAATGTGTAGCTAGTGATGGACATTACTTTGAATAAAGCACTTTTGATGTTTCTCTTGAAATTATCGGGTTTTCTTTGATTACAAAATCCTCATTATTAACCGGTACACCTAGTATACATTTGACTTTCTTTTTTAACCAGGTGAATTTTCGTACAGAAATGGTAGAGAATATTTTAGCTAGAACCAAAATTATTATGGTTCTTGGAACTTTCCTAAAGTAAAAGCTAAATTTTGTCTGGCAAGAGTATGAGAATGTCTTTTTCACTATCATCACACAATAAGAAAGTGCAGTGTATGAGGAATCTTCATCAGGTCTGCTTTCTTAATTCTGATTTCCCAGAAATTCTTTGAAGAACACTGGATGGATTTCCATACAATTGCTTCTTGAACAAACTTTATTATTTCATACTAATTTCTTACTATCATCTTTGAATAATACTTCACATGATCTATTGAGAGTATATGTGACAATAATCTAATAAAAGAGAATCATGCAAATTGACCGCACCTCTGCTACACCCACCAACCACACCCACCAGCCACTCCCACCAGCCAATCAGGAGGAAATATGCAAATTAACCCAACTAAGATGGCAGCAGCCATGGAGCTGGAGCATTGCCCCCGGCAATGGAGGAAGCCAAGCTTCCCGCCTGCCCTGCTGGCCTTGATCTCCACTGAAGGCTATGAAGTTTAAATTATAGAAGATAAATAAATCCCAGATACCTGCTTCCAGCCCACAGTTGGGGCCAGCCTGAAAACGGCCATCAGCCCCTCACCCAGGCTGACCAGGCACCCCAGTAGGGCCCCCCACCCTGAAGGGGCTGTGGCCAGCCTGAAAACAGCCCTCAGCCCCTTATCCAGGATGGCCAAACACCCATGGGGTGAGGGTCCCCACTAGGGGGCTTGACCAGACTGAAAATGGCCCTCAGCCCCTCACCCAGGCTGGCCAGGCACCCCAGAGGGACCCCCACCCTGATCCAGGACACCCTTCAGGGCAAACCAACCGACCCTTTCCCATGCACCAGGCCTCTATCCTATATATTAAAAGGGTAATATGCAAAATTGACCCTAACAGCAGAATGACTGGGAATGACTGGTCATTATGACACACATTTACCACCAGGGGGCAGACGCTCAATGCAGGAGCTGCCCTCTGGTGGTCAATGTGCTCTCACAGGGGAAGCTTGGCTCAGCCACAAGCCAGGCTGATGGCTGCCAGCACAGAGGTGGTGGTGGGAGCCTCTCCCGCCTCCTCAGCAGCACTAAGGATGACTGCAGCTTAGGCCTGCTCCCCTGAGGGCTCCCAGGCTGCCAGAGGGATGTCTGACTGCCAGCTTCAGCCCGATCCCCCGGGGAGCGGGCCTAAGCCAGCAGGTGGACATCCTCTGAAGGGTCCCAGACTGCGAGAGGGCACAGGCCAGGCTGAGGGACCCCCCCAAGTGCACAAATTTTTGTGCACTGGGCCTCTAGTGTATATATAAGCCATACATACTCTAATTTTGATGCTTTGTGTCTTGGGGAAAATGCTAATATTGCAGAAGATCTAGTTTCTAGAAATTAGTACAATACTTTACTGTTAATAAATATATTAATATTTAATATTAGAGGTCCCACTCCCATGATACCCGTAATCCCTCTTTTCCTATTTACTTTTTCTTTTTTTCCCTTTCCAGTTATAATCTTAAGTACTATAAAATCAACTTGTTTGATTATATTTTCTGTTTATTACTTATTTCCCTCTACTGGAATATAAACTCTATGAAGACAGAGGGCTTTGCTTTGTTCACTGGTATCCTTAGCATCTAGAATGGTAACTGTCATATAGTAGCTGTTTAATAAATATTAATAAGTTAATCTTAGAATGTTAATAAGTGAAATAACAAATATTCATTGAATAAAATCACTAGTCATAATGAAGAAGGGTAGTCCAAACACTGAATGCAGTTTTCAGTTTTCAATCTACAAATTCCTTGATTCTATCTTACCCAATAAGTTAATGATGGCCCAATAGTTTATGTTTAATATACCCTAGGGAATATTTCTAAAAGTGTTTAAGTATGAATCAGTGGGAGATATACATCCCTATAGAATTTTTAAGGCTTGTATGAAAGCTTACACAAGAAGCACTGCTTTTCATATATTCAAATTTGAGATATTTACTTATAATCTGAAAAAGAAAGGCAAATGTTGGGAAAAACAGTGAACACTTCTAAAACTGAATATTATGATTTCATACAGTTCCCCATCTAAAAGTAAATTCTATAAAACCATTACTATCAGTAAGATAAATAAGAAATTGTAACATACTTAAATGATTATAGATTCATATTTATTCTTATTCTCTCTTTCTCCCCTTTCCCAAGTCTCTTTCACCCACACACACATGCAAAGGATGTGGAAGAAGGAACTGGCAGAAAGACCTTGATATAAACATAAAATACAAAGAGGAAAAAGCTAGAAGTAGAATTTCTGGAGTGTAGTTTAGTTCCGCTAGTACCCAGCCAAGTGACCTTGGCCAATTAATTTTTCTTTAAAGATTTTGTTTTATCATTGATTAAACATTTAAGATCCTATCACTCTGTAACAAATCTATAATCCCACAAATAGAAGATAGAAAAAGTTGGAAAATAAAGCTAATTTGTGTAAACCAGTGGTTCTCAACCGTCCTAATGCTGCGACCCTTTAATACAGTTCCTCATATTGTGGTGGCCCCCAACCATAAAATTATTTTCATTGCTACTTCATAACTGTAATTTTGCTACTGTTATGAATCATAATGTAAATATCTGATATGCAGGATGTATTTTCATTGTTACAAATTGAACATAATTAAAGCATAGTGATTAATCACAAAACAATATGTAATTATATATGTGTTTTCCGATGGCCTTAGGCGACCCCTGTGAAAGGGTTGTTCGACCCCCAAGGGGTCACGACCCACAAGTTGAGAACTGCTGGTGTAAATGATTCCAATAGCCTTTCAATTTTTGATGAATTACCCTCCCCCCCCCCACACACACACACTAATTCCCATATTGCTTTATTATTTCCCATTCTTTATACCACAATATTACCATTTGGAGACAAAAGTGTTAACGTCGGGTCCCCCAACTCTGAGCACTGCCTTTGGTGAACAATTATGCTGCCTATATAATTAATCAGAGAAAATTTCAAAATAGTTTATACCATCCATCTCTTTGACAACATATCTAACAGCTTATTTTTATCTTGCCTTTGGAATAAAGCCACATATCAGGATCTAGTATCTCCAGGCAAAGCTTAGCCTAACACCTGCGTGCTTTGTTACCTACCCTGCAGGTGGAGGCTGTTCACCCCAAACAAGCCAGTACAGAGACTCTCACTACCTCACCTCTACATCTTGCATCAGCCCCAATTCTCCCACAACTTTTTGTTGGGAATTCATCCCCACTTGTCACAAGTGGACCTGGGAGCAGCTTTCCTGTTGTTATAGTAAAGAAAAGACTGCTCCCGGCTGCATTAGAATCTCCCGTGTGCTGGCTACTCGGAAAAGTGGCCTTACCTCTCCTGTTTATACCTATGGTTTTATGCTCAGAATTTAAAATATGATGGTGATGATCAGGACGATTTAGATTGATTTACATTTTATATTTTAATTATTCAAAACCACAAGATAATTCTATACTTTAAATTAAATAAATTAAGGCAGAGTAAGTGCCAAGGTCACTGATTAGACCCCTAGTAAGACCAAGACTACAAAACGAGAGTTCTTGGCACATTATTTATGTTTCTAATTATATAAAAGGTCATCTTGCACTAAGATAGACCCTACATAGTCAAACAGAAAACATGCTGGATTGGAAATCAAACAATATGGATTTTACCTCTAATTTAATATAGTACCACAGGTAGCTATCCAAGTTGTGTCTATATCCATTCAATATTAATTTATTTAATAAACAAAAAAATACCTATTCTATGCATGAAATAGGCAGAAAGTAGTTCCAGGGATGCAAATTGGCAAGAGTGTGTATAAACCACCTGCACTAACAATGAGGAAGCTCAGTGGAATTGCTCTTCTGGGGCTCTGCTCAGCTGACTGGTCCTTTCATTCAAACTGACAATGACATAATTAACCAAATGATAAGGTGTTTTGGGTTTGTGAAAACACAACTTTAACCTTTTTAGGCCTATCAATTTTCCTGTGTTTAAAATAAGATGATTAATGCTCTAATTAACAAAATGAAAAAAATCTATATAGTTCTTCTAAAGTTTTTTGAATATTCTAAACCCATGATTCTCATTGTTTATATCAAGGACCTTTGAACATCTCAAAAAGCTATAAAACCTTACACCCAAACATAAAAAAATAGGAGAACACAAATTTTGTGTCAATTGCAAGGATGCACAAGTTCCCCAAGTCCTGTCCTGGATCCCAGGTTAGAAATTTGTGACTTAAACCAAAAAGTTACACAACTTTACAGAGCATCTTCACTTGCTGTGATGATCTTGACTTGAGCTCCATAATACATTTATTGGGACATATCAGAGAACAAAACCAAGTTCTCTGACCTCAGGAGGGTAGAAGACAGATAATAAGCAAAAGCAGTAACTAAATTACATGGTGTGCAGTAGGTGATAAGTATATAGAAAAAATAAAGTTGGGAAGTGGTTTGGGGGTGCCAGGAAGCATGGAGGAGGAGTTTGAAATTTACAGCATGTAAATTTCAGGGAAGCCCCAAGCACCTGGCATTTAAACAAAGGCTCGAAAGGGGTAAAGGAACAAGCCAGGTAAACATCTAGGAAGAATGTTCCAGGCAAAGGAAACACCAGCGCACAGGCGCTGAGAGGGTGGCACTCGGTAAGGTAAGGAGGCAGGAGGCTGGGATGGATATAAAAACCAGAGAAGTACAAAGTGTGTGAGGAGTGGGCAGTGGCAGGTCACAAATGGACCTGAGGGCCTTTGAACAACTTTGGGATAGGAAATCTTCGGAGAATTTGAAGCAAAGTAACATGATTTGTTTTCTGTCTGAACAGGACCATCGTGGGTGGTTGTTGGGTTGGGAGGCAAGAGATTCTCGGTCATGGAGTCACTACAGAGATCCAGAGACAGCCGAGGTGACTGGACTGCAGTGGGAGCTGGGAGGAGGTGAGAAGTGAGGAATCAGATTTGGGGGTTATTTTGAAGGCATATCCAACTGCTGATGTATTACATGGGGAGTATGGTGAAAAACAAACTGTGAAATATGCCTCCAAGGTTATTTTGGACTGAGTTACCAACTTCAAGTGCAGGGGGAACAGAACGGGGTTAGAGGGTGGTAGTAATGACAATACAAGCATTTGAAGGCTTCCTGGAAAATATGGTCCACCATCCGTTCTGTTTTGCAGGCTGATCTGAATTTCTCCACTGCTAAATCCGTACATTTGGCAGAAAATTGGGCCTAACATTTTTATTTTTATTTGATTTAGAGTTGGATGTAGAAGACTTACCCATAAAGCCTTCCTTCGCTATTCTAGTCTCCCTCTCTGAATTCATAGCCGAGTGTGGCCATGCACTTGTTGCTTATAAAATTGTTTTCTATAGACAAGAGTGTGGTGGTAGCCAGAGGAAAGGAGGGTTGGGAGGTAGGTGTAGGTGGGCAAAAGGGGGCACAGGGACCAGAAGAGACATTGCTTGGTGCAACGGAAGCACGATGCAGTGTGCAGATGATGTTTTATTGAGTTGTACACTTGAAAGCAGTATGGTTTTGTGAACCAATGTCACCCCAATATATTTTGTAAAAAATAATTACCTAAAAACATAAGACAGGAAGAACAGAAAAACTATAAAATCATAAATTATATTAAGAATCAAATAATATTAGAAGTGAAAAATGGTTATGATGGCAAATTTTATTATTTTACCATAATTTAAAAAAATTAAATTTTTTCTAAAAAGAAATTGTCCTCAAGTATTGTGTAGGTTTTGATGTTGCATCCCCCTAATTCAACAATAAGATCCAAAAATGCAGCCACTATCTTCACACTCTTCTTTTTGTGTCTCTAACTGTACCTAGCAAGGAGGCAGGCAGGTAGAATTACTTCACACAGTTTGGGCTGATAAAAAAAAAAGTTCTCTGCAGAGTAGTGCCTCACAGCAACTTCCTTTCTTTTCATTTTCACTCTCAACTCTGAAAACAGAACAGCTTGAGACATCAAAGCCTTTTACAATTTGACAAAGTTTGTATATAATCGGTGAAAAGAAAAACCACATGCAACACATTTGTGTCTCAATATATTTCCTGAGCTGCAATGTGGACGTGAATAACTAAGGCCAATGCTTGGGCAAACTCAATGAAAATTCTGATGAATGCTACAACCACATTCAGATTATTTGTGTCTTTGAGGGAGAATCATGTTTAAAGATCTGTCAGTTCTGTTCTGTAGAATTTGAGTGTTTGATCCCTTCAGTGTTTCTTTCTTAATTTCTTACAAGTGAAACATCAGGTTCATTATCAATTGATTAAATTGGCAGGCAGTCAAGTACCGAACGCAATCATATGTGGTTGTCTGAATTATTAAGGTACCAGTAACTTCATCATGTTGGCACAGCAGAGGACTATTAAAGATTATAGTAAATGTTTCTAGCACTTTCAATAAATGGCTTTTTTTTTGTTTATCTGAGAGTTCATCTTTCATGTTAGTTGCTTATTTTAATGGTTCCACTTTATTGATGCATCCCAATACTGACCTTTATTTAATCTGCTGCATCTGACTAATGTTTATTTCTACTCTATTGGAACCCACTGGTAATCAGTAGAGTTCTGAGGCTGGGAGCAGTGGTCAGGAAGGTCAGGGCAAAGCACTTGGGGAGAGAGGTGGGGTAAGCAGACAGATCGCCATTTTACATCCTTTCTGGCTCAGGCTAGTGTAACTGGTCACCCTGCCTTTTAGTCATCAAAACTTACCTATTTAAATTCTGACACTGAACCTCTCTGACTTTTGGTTTCTCTTCTTCCTCATTATGGGCTCTGAGCAGGAGTATATTTCAAGCTAGAGGCCCGGTGCATGAATTTATGCACTGGTGGGGTCCAGCTGGCCTGCCCCCGATGGGGGCTATCAGGGGCAGGCCGGCTGGAAGAGGGGCCACAGGTGGTTTGCTGGCTGGCCCCGCCCCTGATCAGGGTGGGGGTGCCCACTCCAGGGTGGGGCCGGCTGGAGCAAGGGGCCACAGGCAGTTTGCCGGACATCCCTACCCCCCATCAGGGTGGCAGGTCCCACTCGGGGGAGGGGCTGTTGGGGGAAGGGGCTGCGGGTGTTCAACTTGTTCCGCCTTTCGATCAATTTGCATATTGCCCTTTTATTATATAGCATTACCCTCCATTACAGACCTTGCATTTTGCACTGTGTCTTCTTTCTGCCTGACCTTTCCCTTCTCTGAGTGTCTTCATTTCTAAAACTTGAGCACTTCAAGAGGAGAGGATGTGTGTGTTGGAGGCAAAGTGGATGCATTTACTTGTGTATTTTTCCTTATTTCATCTTTTACCCTTGGAGTTTGTTTATTTGGGTTTTGGTAGGAAAGGGAGAGTTCTCTAATTTGTGAGTGATCCAGGTCCTTAATTTCTCATTTTTTGACTGCTCTCTGCTTACTTTTAGGAACTCTATTGCTTGCTACCACATCCATCAGAAGGGAAAGGTAATTAAGAAAATGCATATTAGGTCATTTTGGAACTTACTAGCTATTTATATAAGAAGTTTTATGAAGATGGGGTATAAAGATAATTAAATAAAATTAGAATCCTCTATTATAAGCTTGAAATGGGTTTATACTCTTATTATCATGAGTAGTTCATTTAAAATGTACACACAGTTATTCAAGGTATATGGACTATTAACCAACTTGAGGGGAATAGAAATAAACTTCACACTCAACTGCTGTGGTTTTTATGCAAACACTCTGATGTGCTGGAAAAAGAGAGTAATTTTGACAGTATTTTGATGCTATAATATTATATACTAGAGGCCCAGTACACGAAATTCATGCATTGGAGGGGGGTGTCCCTCAGCACAGCCTGCGCCCTCTCCAATCTGGGACCCCTCAGAGGATGTCTGACTGCTGGACATCCCTCTCACAATCTGGGACTGCTGGCTTCCAACCGCTCGCTTGCCTGCCTGCATGATTGCCCCTAACTGCTTCTGCCTGCCAGCCTGATCACCCCCTAACCACTCCCCTGCCAGCCTGACTGACGCCTAACTGCTCCCCTGCTGGCCCGATTGCCCCCAACTGCCCTCTCCTGCTGGCCCAATCACCCCCAACTGCCCTCCATTGCTGACCTGGTTGCCCCCAACTGCCCTACTCTGCTGGCCCAGTTGCCCCTAACTGGCCTCCCCTTTCATCCTGATCACCCCCAACTGCCCTCCCCTGCAGACCAGTCCCCTCCAACTTCCCTCTCCTGCTGGTCTGGTCAACCTTAACTGCCCTCCCCAGCCAGCCTGATCACCCCCAACTGCCCTCTCCTGCAGGCCTGGTCCCCACCCAACTGCCCTCCCCTGCTGGCCTGGTTGCCCCCAACTGCCCTACTCTGCAGGCCTGGTCCCCCCCACTGCCCTCCCTTGCCAGCCTGTCGACCCCAACTGCCCTCCCCTGCAGGCCTGCAACTGCCCTCCCCTGCTGGCCATCTTTAATCACTTGGGGGCGGCCATCTTGTGTGAGGGCATGATGATCAATTTGCATATTACCTCTTTATTATATAGGATAACTTCTTCAAGCACAAATTTAAGTTCTATTTCCTCTATAATACTTGTCCCTAAATCAAGGCATCTTTCAAGATGTTCATAAATATGACTAATTTTTCCCCCTTTTTTTGATAGTTCCATAGCCAATTCTGCTGTATCTTAACTGCCTGATATGTTACTTATTTCAACCCCAACATTTCACATTGTTGAAAAGTTCTGGAAGACAATATCTTCACATAGCTTCTATATAGTTCACAGTCACTGGTATAGTTCTGGTTGCCATATCATCTAAATGACTAATTAGTAATAAAATTACATATATGTGTTTTGCCAATGGTAAGGCATTCTCAGATATGATCAGATTTATGAACTTTCTAGCAGGTTAGTTGGATGACATACCACCTTCTGTTGGCTGTAGATTGCTCAGAAAAATAGGAAAACTCACTCTAATTAGGATTGCATGTACCAACCATTTTATGGGCCCTCCTTAGGGACACTCTGAGAAAAATGATTCTCTGTTTATGTACCAGTCAAGTTGAAAAAGAATACATCAATAAGACAAAGTGGTAGGGATAAATTTGTAACCTAAGTAAACTTAGGAAAACTTATAGAACAAAATTAATATTTGGGGCATTATAACTAACCAAATTATGTCATAATAATGTTGATTTAAAAAAATTAATTTTGAAATAAAAGTTAATATAAGGAACACTCTGTTTTAGTATATTCTGTCTTACCAGAAGTCAATTTGTTCTAGAAAAATAGTTAACATTCATTTTTGCCAAGTCTTTGAAATCAGTTTCTATATGCATATAATGCCCACATATATATAGCACATATACTTCTAGCTTCTTGCTCTCACAGAAACACATCTTTATTTTCAAAGAGAGACTTTTACTTTTTATGAGTGTAAACACATAAGCAAAAGAATGAAGGACCTCTAGAGTTCCATTTTCATAATAGAATTCTGTTGTTCTGGAATGATTTATTTTTGAATAAGAAAAAGATGTAAGGAACTTGGAACACAGACAAAAGTACCTTCTCATCAAAGGTTGTCTATCGTTTCATGAATCATATGTGATGGATGAGATTTATGAATTAGAATCTGTGTCAAAAGATTTACAACATAGTAAATTAGTTATGACATCTTCTCGTCGGTGCGCATAAACTTTCAACAAAATATCTATATCGTCACCACAGAAGCATGGCCGGCCCGGTTCTTTCATCCCGCTGCAGCACATCCAGGCCCTGTCACGGCAGTTGATGAATTCTTGAAGGAATGGGCTTCAGATCAATTAAAATAAACACCACAAGCTGATTTATCAAATCTTTTCTGAATGCTCTCAGAAAATGTCAAAAATCTGATCCATTGACAGAAAAAAGTCAGAGAATCGTGGCAGCCTATGGGATCACAAGACCTTTTCAAAACCATCATAAATCACCACAGAAAACAAATGGGGCACCATGTGATAAGATTTCTTCTGACAGCTTTGCCTCAACAAGACATATATGAGATAAATGGATACCTTTGTCTATACCCAATTGCCAGTTTACAAAGTTCCAAGTTGTCAAACTGCAAAATACACCAGTACCAAAGTCCTTCCAAATAACATACCTCTTTTGGATATACAAGAGTGGATTCAAAGCAACATCCCCTTGAGTTCTAGTTCATTAATGTTGTGAGCTATGCAATATCCCTGCTGGATTGTGAGCTCTCTGCAAACAAACAAACAAACAAACAAAACAAACCACACAGAGAGCAGGCTCCAAATTTACCATCATATACATCCTTGTCTGAACTAATGAAACTCTGTTCACTTTCATTATTGAAAGAAAACTGCTTTAGGTGCTAAAGTGCACCTAATCAATGTGCTTTTCTTTTTTTTAATCATCTCAGTCTTGTCTCATTTTATACAGGGTAAGAGCACATTCAGAAACAGGCAATAACAGGCTAACCTATTCTTCTAATCTACTTCAGGAATAGAGAAATGTGTACATTAATGAATATTTTCAAATATGATAAAAACCTACATGCATAATGTATAGGCCTTGGATTTCACAGTAAATTTTAATTATAAATTATAACTCATATATTCCTCTATAGGTAGCAAATAAACAGCCACATAAATATGGGAAGTTTCTTATGTGAAGCTGGTTTTCCTAATTCAAAGAAACCAAAAAGGTGGCACCTATTAATGAAAGTTTATTATGAACATTTACTGCTTCCACTGTAAAGAAAATTGAGCTTAGTTTTATAGGTTTCAGATACTACTTTTCAAAGACCAAGATATTCAATGGACTAAAGAATCAATTCCTCGTGCTACTCCCACAGTGACAGTACCTCACTGATTCTTTCTACGTCTTTAAAGCCTTACCCAAATCCTACCACTCCATCAACCTTCCTTCTTCAACTATTGTTGGATTACTAATCCAAGTTGCACTCACTAGAAAAGTTACCTTGCATTTCTAGGCCCCACCACTTACCAGTTTCTATGAACATGGTAAACTAATCCATTTAATAATAGGAAGCCATTTCATTATAGGCTAATATCTGGAACAGTGTTCTAGGGTCAGGTTAGAGTAGATACCCAGAAATACGCATAGAACAAGATTTGATGCTTCTCTGTTCAGGGAGGTTTTAACATTGCTGAAATCGTTAAAGTAGTTTTTGTAGTTGATTCAAGGATTTCATTTATTCCACAAACATTTGTTGAGTCTGCTGTGTCTCAGGCACTGAGCTGGACCCCAGGGTTCCCAGGCTCAACACCTATCACTGAGTAACATTAGGCAGCTACTAGCAGAGAGATAGAAGTGTCACCCATTTCTCTTTAACTGCTCCACAATCTTGAGGATATTGCCAGGAAAGTTAAATGGCAAAGATTCTTAGAGAGCCTTCTTTGTCATTTAAGGAATCAAAGAATGGTCTTTGCCTTTTAAGCAATAGTTAACAGGGAAGAGAAGATGATGTAAAAATCATTCCTACCAGGATGTCTAATTTGACAGCCTTTTATCCCAATGATTTCATACCTTTTAGGTTAGTGTAACATGAATTTGCATCCTTTCATTCAGAGCAAGTCTCAGGGTTATTAGTGGTCACTCTGAAATACCTATTAATTTTGAAAATGAGTAGGAAGCACATTACCTCCGAAGGGCATAAAGCAAATGTGCCAAGTTTATTTGGAAGCAGAAGAGCTAAAACCAAGATTATAGGTGGTGAAAACTGTTCAGATATAAATCTCAGCCAATATGTCAAGCTACAGGTAGCACCTTCGTGGGAGTGTGGGTGTGGGGGGCTTTTTTTTCTGAATCTCCTCCCATCTGGGATTTTTCTCTCTGAGGAACAAGCAATGAGTTCATTCTATGGCCTTCAATTGCTCTTGTAGTTTGCTAATTTCAAATTCCAACTAAAAATAAGTACTTTGCTATGAGTCAGTAAATGGAATACATTAATAAAGCTTGAGTGTTTGGCCTCTTTCCAGACTTGAGGACTTGATCATGCAATGGAGGATGCAATGGAGGCTTCGATGTTTTGTTTAGCGCAAAGGAAAATTACCCTATACAGCTTTTAATTCCCCAAGGCTATCCCTAAAAGCCTCGCTCAGACTTCTAAGGTGCCCGGACTAGTATCTGAGCTGAGAAAAGCTGCTGGCAAATCCCAGTGAAATTTTTTGACAGATTCATCTTTTAGCCTTTGGGGGAGTGAAGGTGCTGCAGGCAAGATATTTGATTAATGCCATGAAAAATAGTGTTGCTGGCACAGCTGGTATGTTAGGAGAAAAATTCATCACTAACTCTAAAACTGCCATGTAATTTTCTCCCCACAGTTCTTTTCCTCACTTGACAGAAGATTTGCACAGGACAAACTACGCTGACAGAGGACAAGTCAGCCAGATGTTGAGGTATCTCTAAACATGACAGATCACTATGTTTTAGCTCAGATTAATTCGCTTATTAGAGGTAGACCTAAATCACTGGTCATTGTCAAATCAGTTGTCACCACCAGCAAATCATGTCACGTTTCTGAACAAAAATAGTTCCAGCTTCAAAGAGCTGCTCTAACCTCAGCCCCTCTCTACTGAGTGGTAATCCAACAAGAAGCATGAGACCTTCCTCTTGACCAAGGCAAGCATTTCAGAATGTGCAGTTCGAGCTCAGCAGCTACTCAACCACTTGCTTTTTTTGTGAGGCCGGGAAGAGCTAAAAATGTGATTTCAGAACCTGACAACTGCCAAGCTTCGAGTTTCTCTGAATCTATGATCTCACCTTCTCCCCTACTCCTCATCCCTTACCTTTCCATAGCATTCTACAGGGTGTTACCATATTCCTGACATCAGCCAGTGGCCTGGCCTAAGGTAAACACAAATTCATTCACCAATAAAGAAAATGTCAAGAACATCCTTTGGAATGAGCGAGTAGTGTTGACTCTGTTCCATAAATTTATACAAAATACCTTATCTTGTGAGGGCTTGGTGGCCTTTACCAAATGCATTGACTCTGTCTAACTCAATTCCCAATAGGCCAGTTGGCCAATTTATGAAGTCAGGACCACAACTGGCCCCAGAGTTGGCAGGCTCAAGGCAAGTGTCGAGGAGTAAATAAGCCACAGAAAACAGCTAATCTCTCCATCCCAGGAGGCTGAGTTAAGGGATGGGGAACTGGCAAAAAGAGCAGTGGAAAAATTGACTGCAACGATGCTTGTACTGTGGCTGCCTTGTGAAGGGAGAATGGGCCTTCTATGGGACTCAGTGGCAACTGGTGCTCCTGAGAGCAAAATTTCCTTTAGAAGTGCAGTAAATCAAAGTACCACCATAAAAAAGGCAACATTTCTATCTCTTGTGTTTTTCTTTTCCTCTGAAAGAACACAGTTTATTTATTTTTTTTATTATTTAAAAATATTTTTATTGATTTCAGAGAGGAAGGGAGAGGAAGAGTGAGATAGAAACATCAATGATTGGGTGCCTCCTGCATGCCCCCTACTGGGGATTGAGCCCGCAACCCAGGCATGTGCCCTTGACCAGGAATCCAAGTGTAACCTCCTGGTTCATAGGTTGATGCTCAACCACTGAGCCACGACAGAACACAGTTTAGTAAGTCAAGCTAGGTTACAATGTAGAGCAGACACTGATTATGTGGAAAAGAATCTATGATTATGGAGATACTCATCATGTACCCTTAGTTCTCATTTTGTTTGTTTAAGATCTCAATATGGCGGTAGGTCCCCATTTAATATGGGAATTGAACTGTGTTTCTTTTTGACATTACTAAAAAAACTATAGCACAAGGAAGCATGAAATGAAAAAGTAATAGGCTGATAAAAATTAAATCAGAACTAAAATGAAATTTACCTTTTTGCCCATATTCCATTCATAGCACCTCCACATTCCAGGTCAGAGTAATCAGGTTGACATATGGAGGTGACCTTTGACTTCTCCCTCTCTCTTTTTCTTTTCTCTCTCAATGTCAGATCAGTAATTGAGTCCTTGATTACTTCTTCTTACTCCCTTTCTAAGCCCACTACCCCTGTTCCAGTTTAGACCTTTCACCTCTACAGTCACGATTGTAAGAGCTCATTAATATTCCTGCCTCTCATGTTTCTACTATAATCTACCCTCTGCATCATAGCCAAATTGAACTTCTCTTAGTATTACTAAGATTATGCCATCCTCTGCCTTAAAAATATTCAGTGACTTCCTGTTGCCAGTCAGATAAACTATCAACTCCTTAGTCTGTAATGGACAGTACTCTTAAATCAGATCCCAATATAGACTGCTTATTGCCCAACACAAACCTAATCACTGGGCCACAGTCAGTTCTTTATTGTCCTCTGTGTTACCCTTTGTCATCTTGGTGTCCATTTTGTCTAATGTTCCTTCACCTAGAATGGTTCTTTATCAGCTCTAGTTATTGAACTCCTACACATCCTTCACAGCCCAGTCTTAGTGCACCCTCTTCTGTGAATTCTTCGTTGTATCCCCATCTCCTCTGAACTTTCATGGTTATTTGTTTTCTACAATTCCCATGTTGCATCTCACTCTTGCTTTGCACTATCATAAGTTTTGGTATGCACTAAATGGTAAATTATTTGAAAATCTGGGCAAAGAAATAGTCACCTTTATATTCCTGAAATTTTTAACTAAATAGGTACTCATCATGTGTTTTGAATGATTGAATTTAAAAAAGGTTTAGTTATTTTAAATAACCTAGATTCTAAAAGTCTCTGATCCTTAAATTAATATTGGGAGTTTGAAAGCTGAATAACTAGATACTGCTCCGAATTATTTATTTCTATTTTGTTCTGACCTTCAAATAGGTAACAATGCTTTAACTACTGAGACATATGACCCCTGGTAGCTAAAAATATGGTTTCTAAATTAGGCAATATTCCTGCTTAAAATGCAAGTATGGTTTTAAGGCCGTCAGTGTCCTAACCCCTCAGCTCTGACATCCTCACCATCTTTATCTTTCCAAAGCTCTGATCTTTCTTCTTTCCATGTTGCCACTCAGGGTATCAATAAGAAATATCTGGCATATACTGAGGATGTTCACCTCTACCCACCAACATACTACACAACCATAATTCTCTGTAGAAAGCTCTGCATAGCTTTATCATACCCATTTAGCAATTAATTACTACAAATATTGTGGGGCCCTTATAAGGTGCCAGGAATATAACTCAGAGAGGCTTAATAATTGCCCTTCAACCATATCCCAAATAGTTTCTATTGGATGAAGAAGCTCTCAATGACATACATGAAATGACTGTAAAATACATATATTTTTACATGGGTTCAAATTTAGTGGATAAGTCCCTATTTTATAAGCTTGGGTCTTCTAGGGTTTTATTTTCAGAGCTTAGCATATTTTAGTTTCTTAGATTTCATGAAAGCATAATAAGCCAGAGACTGAGCCTAATAGGTGATAACTATTATGAGAGAAAGTGCATTTCTGACCTTAAGAAAGTTAGAATTTGACAGGTGGAGGTGATAAGGACAAGCACACATGTATTGTATGAGAAAGAAGATAAGTGGCATCATAAAAATACACACATAGCAACATTGAGGTTCTGAAGAGACTTACAAACCTTGAGGTCAAAGAAAGCATCATAAGGTATTTATATTTAATACTAGAGACCTGGTACATGGATTCATGCACCAGTGGAATCCCTCGGCCTGGTATGCAGGGATTGGGCTGAAACTGGCTCTCTGACAACCCCTGTGGGGTTCTGGATTGTGAGAGGGCAGTTCTTGGGTGATGCACCCCAGAATTGGGCTCCCTCCTCTCTGGTTCCAGGTGCATCAGCTGAAAACTGCAGCTGCCAATTCACTGCAACTCGGCAGCTCCTGCATTGAGCATATGCCCCCTGGTGGTCAGTGCATGTCATAGCTACCGGTTAGATGGTCAAATGGCTGGCCAGTCACTTAGGCTTACATATATATATATAGACTAGAGGCCCGGTGCACAAAAATTTGTGCACTCAGGGGGGGGGGGGGCCCTCAGCCCGGCCTGTGACCTCTCGCAGCCTGGGACCCCTCGGGAGATAACGACCTGCTGGCTTAGGCCTGCTCCCGGGTGGCAGAGGGCAGGCCCAATCCCTAGGTGCAGCCCCTGGTCGGGCTCAGAGCAGGGCCGATTGGGGAGTTGGGGTGCTGCCCCCTGTCATGCACAGAGCAGGGCGATCGGGAGGTTGTGATGCCACCCTCAGTCATGCTCAGGGTAGGGCCAATTGGGGGATTGGGGCACCATCCCCTGTCACACTCAAGGCAGGGTCGATGGGGAGGTTGCGGGGCCAACCTTGTCACGCACAGAGCAGGGCCAATCAGGGGGTTGGGGCACTGCCCCCTGTCACTCACAGAGTAGGGCCCATCAGGGGGGTTGGGGCGCCACACCCTGTCACACACAGAGCCGCAGGGCAATCAGGGGGTTTGGGCGCTGCCCCCTGTCACGCTGATCCCGGTGCCTGGAGGCTTCGCGGCTCTGCTGATCCCGGTGCTGGGAGGCATATTACCCTTTTACTACATAGGGTAGAGGCCTGGTGCACGGATGGGTGCCGGCTGGTTTGCCCTGAAGGGTGTCCTGGATCAGGGTGGGGGTCCCCACTGGGGTGCCTGGCCAGCCTGGGTGAGGGGATGATGGCTGTTTGCAGCTGGTCACACATCCTTCAGGGTGGGGGTCCTCACTGGGGTGCCTGGCCAGTCTGGGTGAGGGGCCGAGGGCTGTTTTCAGGCTGGGGGTGACTGAAGCTCCCAACCACTCCTTTTTTTCTTTTTTCTTTTTTTATTCTGGGCCAGCTTTAGCTTTGAGGCTTGGCTCCAGCTCTTAGGCCTCCGCTGCTGAAAGTAGGTTTCTGGCCTTTGCTTACAATGTTGCGATCCTGCTGGCTGAAGCCCGGTGGACTAAAGCAGGTTTCTGGGGTTTTGTTTAGCTTCTATATTTGTTACATAGTTGCTTAGAGTTGCAGCTCAGAGGCCTGCTGCAGCAGGCAGGGAACATTGGAATCCTCCGTCACTGAAGCAAGCAAGCCTCATGTTAGTTTCAAGCTGCCTGGCTGCCGGCTGCCATCCTGGCTGGCAGTTAATTTGCATATCTCACTGATTAGCCAATGGGAAGGGTAGCAGTCGTACGCCAATTACCATGTTTCTCTTTTATTAGATAGGACTAGAGGCCCGGTGCACAAAAATTTGTGCACTCTGGGGGGTCCCTCAGCTCAGCCTATGCCCTCTTGCAGTCTGGGACCCCTCGCAGGATGTCCATCTGCTGGCTTAGGGCCGCTCCCTGGGGGATCGGGCCTAAGCTGGCAGTCAGACATCCCTCTGGCAGCCTGGAGCCCTCGGGGGATGTCCACTTGCCAGCAGGGAGCAGACCTAAGCTGTAGTGGGACATCCTTAGCGCTGCTGAGGAGGCGGGAGAGGCTCCCACCACCTCTGTTTTACTGGCAACCATCAGCCTGGCTTGTGGTTGAGCAGAGCTCCCCCTGTGGTTGCTCACTGACCACCAGGGGTCAGCTCCTGCATTGAGCGTCTGCCCCCTGGTGGTCAGTGTGTGTCATAGGGACCATTCATTCCCAGTCGTTCTGCTGTTAGGGTCAGTTTGCATATTACCCTTTTATTATATAGGATAGAGGCCTGGTGCATGGGTGGGGGCTGGCTGGTTTGCCCTGAAGGGTGTCCCGGATCAGGGTGGAGGTCCTGCTGGGGTACCTGGCCAGCCTTGGTGAGGGGCTGATGGGTGTTTGCAGGCTGGTCACACCCCCTTCAGGGTGAGGGTCCCCAGTGGGGTGCCTGGCCAGCCTGGGTGAGGGGTTGATGGCTGTTCTCAGGCTGGTCAAGCCCCCCCCCCACAGTGGGGACCCTCACCCCATGGAGGTTTGGCCAGCCTGGGTGAAGGGATGATGGCTGTTTGCATGCTGGTCAAGCCCCCCGAAGTGGGGACCCTCACCCCATGGAGGTTTGGCCGGCCCAGGTGAGGGGCTGATGGCTGTTTTCAGGCTGGCTACACACCCTTTATGGTGGGGGGGTCCCCACTGGAGTGCTTGGCCAGTCTGGGTGAGGGGCTGAGGGCCATTTTCAGGCTGGCCAAGCCCCCCAGCGATGGAAGCTCCAGCCTCTTTTTTTTTTTTATTCTGGGATTAATTTACCTTATATAATTGAAACTTTGTTGCCTTGAGAGGAGCTCAGAACTGGCCAGGGTGGGTGGGAGGGATGCCTCCTGCTCGCTCCAGCTCCGTGGCCACGGCCGGCTGAAAGCAGGTATATGGGGTTTATTTACCTTCTATAATTAAAACTTTGTTGCTTTGAGTGGAGCTTAAAGCCAGCCGCGGTGGGAAGCTTGGCTTCCTCCATCACTGGGGCAACCAAGCTTCCTGCTTGCTCCAGCTCCATGGCTGCCTGTCCGTCATCTTGGTTGGGTTAATTTGCATATAGTCACTCTGATTGGCTGGTGGGCGTGGCTTAAGGCATAGCGAAGGTACAGTCAATTTGCATGTTTGTCTTTTATTAGTGTAGGCTTGAGGCTCGGTGCACAAAATTTGTGCACTCGGCGGGGGAGGGGGGCGGGTGTCCCTCAGCCAAGCCTGTACCCTCTCCAATCTGGGACCCCTGGAGGGATGTCCAACTGCCCTGTGGGATTGGGCCTAAATGGGCAGTCAGACATCCCTCACACAATCCAGGACTGCTGGCTCCCAACTGCTCACTTGCCTGCCTGCCTGCCTGATTGCCCCTAACCACTTCTGCCTGCCAGCTTGATCATCCCCTAATCACTCCCTTGCCAGCCTGATCGACGCCTAACTGCTCCCCTGCTGGCCTTATTGCCCCTAACTGCCCTCCCCTGCAGGCCTGGTCCCCCCAACTTCCCTCCCCTGGTGGCCTGGTTGCTCCTAAATGCCCTCCCCTGCTGGCTTGATAACCAATAACTGCCCTCCTCTGCTGGCCATCTTGTAGTGGCCATCTTTGATCACATATGGGCAGCCACCTTGTGTGTTGGAGTGATGGTCAATTTGCATATTACCTCTCCTATATAGAATAAGACACTATACTTAATCAGAACTTGAAAGATGGGTAGACTTTTGGCAAAGAGGCAAATCATGAATTCAGGCTCTTGAGGTTAGGAATCATTTCATGGAAGAACATAGTAGTAACCTGATAGATAAAAGGGAGGAGGATGGTCCAGGCAGAGACTAGTCAAAGCCATAGAAGCATGGCACATTCTGCAGACCACACAGTCATGGTGGTTCTGGAGCACTGGAATGGAGGGTGGAGAATCAGGAGACAATGCTGAAACATGAACAAATGTGGCACCAACAAAGTAAGGGGTAGAGACATTTTCAGGTATGGTTAGAAGGCAGCTAATTGTTCAGTCTAAGAAGGGCATACAGTATACATTAAGGGAGTTGTAGATATGAGATTTCATCCACTAGAGGCCCGGTGCACTTGTGCACTCGAGAGGGGGTGTCCCTCAGCCCAGATTGCGAAATGGTGCAGGCCAGGCTGAGGGACCCCACTAGTGCACGATCGGGGCCAGGGAGGGACATGGTAGCTTGGCCAGCCAGGGAGGGACCATGGGAGGGCTCCAGGGAGTATACAGCCCATCTCACTCAGTCCTGATCAGCCGGACCCCAGCAGCAAGCTAACCTACCAGTTGGAGCATCTGCCCCCTGGTGGTCAATGCACATCATAGCGAGCAGTTGAGTGGCCTTAGCATATCATTAGCATATTACACTTTGATTGGTTGAATGGACAACCAGGTGACCGGACATTTAGCATACACATTAGGCTTTTATTATATAGGATATTTAAAACCCCACCAATCTGAACACAGTAGTCACTCATTAAAATATATGTTGAATTAAATTTTCATTTACCTTACACTACTGCCTGATATCTACCAAGAATTATAAAACACGAAAAAAATAAAAACAGCAAGATCTAAAACACCTGTTTTTTTAAGCTGATGGGATTTTCATACCACTTGTTTCTCTTCAAAATAATTCAAAGGAAAAAGAAAGGAGGCGAAAGAAAGAAACTCCAACACTTTTTCTAGTGATTCTACTTTGTTTAAAGTTGGGGGAGAAAGAAGTCTCATAGTTCTCTTAAGACACAGACTACATGAATAAAACGTAGAGTCTTTTCCATATTAATTTATATTTCAAAATAAACATTATTACATACATAACTTGGGCAGTTATAATGCCCATAAAACTAACATTGTTCTGCAAGTTTTCTTAAGTTTACTTGGGCTACAAACTTATCACTACATGTTGGTCTTAATGACTTATTCTGTTTCAATTTGACCGATAAACATGTTTGTATGGGATAAACAGAACTCAACGTGTCTAAATCATCTATTTAGGGAGACCCAGAAATGGTGTTATGGTGGAGAATTTAATATAATCTTGACAGATACATGATATAACTCTAAATTTCTTTTTCTAGAGTAAAAGTTGTCCTTAAATAAGATACTATACTTAAAAAGCCCCCATGTCCCACACTCTAAACCCACAAATGGCATACAAATATTTAAAAAATAGGTATATTTACTTTTTAGCAATAATATTTTTTAAAGCCATATGAACTAATATCCCTCTAAGGAGAATTTGATTAATTAAAAAAAGTGATGTAAATGCTGTGTAAACTTTGCCACAGAACATCTGCTTGGAAGTCAATATAACTGGAGAGGTGAAAACAGTGTACGCCAGTGGAGAGTAGAAAAAAGATCGGGTTCCAGGAGCGGGGAGCACAGACTGTGGGGGTGACAGAGGACGCTCAGCAGGGTATGCCGAGCCACTTTGTGCACAAATGTGAGTGGAGAGAGAGGTCAGCTGAGCAGTGGGGCATCACTGTTCTCCAGATTCAACAAGAGGTGATTTTATTCTCTTTTCATTTTCCCAGGGAAGGGCCTTCTGACCAATCTCTGCTGTGTCTCCCTACCAGCCTCCTGGATTTCCAGAGGTAGCCACACATCAGAAGAGGGGACCCGTGGCCTGACACATAGCGCTGTGAAGGCAGGTCCCCCACAGCCTCACCTGGGGCAGATTCCAGTGGTTCCACCAGGAGGCATCCAGCCACTCTCCCCAGAGCTGCAGGGCCAGCCTGCCCATTTTCACATTTCAGTCAGAATAATTAAATTAATTTTACTCAATAATTCAAAATTAATGTTTAAATAAATGATTTCATTTATTGTTAATTGATTTCCTCTCTCTTAAAGCTTTTTAAATAGATTACATTAAGCCAAATTAATGAATTTAAATACATTTTCACAAAAAGTAAAATAATCATCTGGTTTATCATTTTAAAAAAAGCAATACAATATGATCAATTTGACTTGAACACTAAAACATTGATGATGATTCATTTTTTACAAAAAAGTAACCTTAATCATCCTAAACAGAGATTTATTTTCATAGACGACTTCTAGTTCACACAAATGACTAAAAAATATGTACTCGAGGAAAATGCATCATGTGGTGAGTAAATAACTAACAAGAGAGTTAGAGTTTGTATTTCTGAGGGTTTCTAGGCCAGGAGATATGACTGCCCTTCTCTTCTGTATTTTATTCTCCCGGAATAAGACACCTCCAAAGAAGGAATCTTATCTCACCTCTTTTCTTCTACAGTTCTTGCCTTGTGAAACATGCAAAAGGCAAGTGTTGTCAAACATGCATTTAATGACAATAAACAAAGGCAGAAATCCCAACCATACAATGGTCTGTTTGGCTCATGGTATCTCCAGACACGAGTAACAACCTGCTCTGCTTTTACTAGCACAGCTCCTCCTGCCATGGTTAATTTGTAAACCATTTTCACATATGCCATTTCCTAATGATTTATCTTTTTAACCAACCTAGTGTTGCTGGGCAGCCATAGCTTGGTGTTCTCAGGGAGGTCTACTGGCTTCCTTTGATTATTAGGATATCATCTAGTCAAATGCATTAATGACTTAGGAAGAGTCCAGGGTGTGATGTTGGAAGCCACACATCCTCACTCATGAGCTGACCATCAGGAGACACGCATGCCTCTTCCCTGTAAAAGGGCTTGCACACATCTCGCTCTTGGTTTTGGGAGCACATGGGATGAAGATGAAATGAGTGGTCATCTGCTGGAAGAAAACTCTAAACTGCTCCCGTATTCTGTTGCCTTGAATCCTTGGGTAAAATCTTTAGGAAAAACCCTAAACTGCTCACTAAAATCCAGCATTGCCCCCAACCACCTTTCCTAACTCCTTGCTGATCGATGGAAATAATGTTATTCAGCATCAGAGCTACTAATGCTAGCAATCAAATGAAGGTAAGTTTGATGCTGGGATTAGGATAGACACACACCTGAAAGTTAAGTTTCATTTTTTCAGCAAGGTGTTAGAAAGTTGTGGATAAAATGAAATGAAATTTCTTTCTAGCCATATTGCTTTTGTGACCCTTATTTCATAGCAATCAACATGAATAATCAACAGTTTCATGTTAAAATTGTGTTTCAAATATTGGTAAGGGAGTTGTATGTTACGGGAGGATAGAATCATAACAATAGATATCTTATGTCATGGAAGAGCATCTTCAATTGTGGGTCTAGGTACGAAATGCCCCTCTTTTCACAAAATTACAGAAAAGGGAGAGAGAATAAAATTTTTGTGTGTGTGTCTAAGAGGTAGTTTGCCAGTGAACTTGGGGACAATGATGAGTTGATGAAGAGAAATATCAGGAAAGGTCATCTTCCAGGAATTATCTAGTGACTCTACACACACACACACACACACACACACACACACACACACACACACACACACACACCATAGTTAACTTTCTGAGACATACGCTAATCTGGGGTTGGCAGGTAGTAGTAGTTTAAGATACCATTTTCCTTAATAAATCTATATTTTTCAACTTGGAGATAATTTGAACTTATGTTTTCCTTTTCCTAGGTTCCCAGACTTATTTCAAACATTGGTTTGGGAGTTACCAGTAGGACTTGTTGGTAAAATAGGAAATAAAAAGCAAACAGCTGTCACTAAGTTGGTAGTCAGAATGTGATAGAAAAGATTAGACAGTAACTCTTCTGCTGAATTCTTCTGGTCTGTATGAATTTTTTCTCCAGGTAAACTACATTTGGTTAAATATATAAAAACTTAAATAAACAGATTGAAGCCCTAGCTCCTAACTGGGCTTCCCTACCCAGCATTAGGATGTCTGGGGGATGATGCTTACAAGCTCCTGATTGGACCAGACAGAGTCAGAGACACAGAGCAGTGGAATGGGAGGAACAGTGTGTAATGAGGCATCAGTGCCCAGTGAAGAAAGGGGAAAGATGAAAAAGAATAAGAATTAGCCCCCGGTGCTGCAGAACTCAGGAGACCCACAAAGGCTAATTTCAAATGGCTGGAGCTCTTACATCTTAGGGATGAACTTGCTGCTGGATGCACTCGTAGCTCCCATTAATGTTAATGCTGCCAAGCCCACTGAGAAGAGAATAGTTTGCTTTTATCAAATTCACTTTTTTTTAATGGGTGGGGGAATATGTCTAGTTACCTTTATGAATTAAGACAGGAACCTATGATAATGTACAAATACATTTGGGTTGAAAAAGAAAAAAAGAATAAACCATGAGCCATAAATCTTATCCAAAACACATAGAGGCAGTTCATGGAAAGTAGTAGCCAACATCCTCGTAGCCTATCCAATGACCTTCATAATGTTGAATTCAGAAAATCAGAATTCGTTTTCTTTTTGTTACCATTCACACAACACTTCCCCCCCAAAAAAAATTCATGTCTAAAAGCTATTATTGTCTTTTTGGTAAATGCTTGGTTAATACTATTAGCATTTTTCCAAAGAGGCACATTGGGGCAGAAAAAATATAACCTTTTTAATGATTAGACTAGTTCAATGAGAGATAGGAGAGGATTAGTTTACAGGTAAGGAGAGTTAAGTGGTGAAATGAAATTTAACAGATGTAAACTTCCAGGAGATGGATACTGCCAAGATGAACAATGTGTCTAAGACATTCATGCTCTGGTCTCGGTAGAGACTTTTTAATCC
Source organism: Myotis daubentonii (assembly GCF_963259705.1). NCBI lineage: Eukaryota > Metazoa > Chordata > Mammalia > Chiroptera > Vespertilionidae > Myotis > Myotis daubentonii. The sequence goes on along the minus strand of NC_081840.1, from coordinate 87,983,713 downwards.
AGGGGACTCAGTGGGAGAATATGGATCTTGAAGCCTTTTCTTTACTTCCATATGTGCTCTATGTCTGGGTGATTCCAGCTGAGGTCTTAGTGACGTGGATGCCTGAGTCTAGGCATACAGTGGAAATGACAAAGGGGGTGGAACATTTTTAGCAGAATGATTATCCTTTCAACAGGCCTCCTAACTAGCCCCACAAATGCTTACTCTGAACATAGGTGAGAATTCAGTCTTACATTTTCTGCAATTTTCTCTTTAGTTCTGAACTGAGGAACACACTTTTCAGTGATAGCTCTCACTCTTAAACCTAATTCCTCTTTCTAGACTCAGAGGCTGTCCATCTTTCATTCACTGTATTTTTAAAAAATAAATAATGAAAACTAAAAGCCACAGGGATAAATAACCACATTTGCACATTTCTAGTCTGTGTTTCAGAAACTTGTCTTCATATTTGCATACTCTTTTAAACTGCCATCTCATTTCTGTTCTTCAATGTTTTAAAACTCCATATTGCCTAATTCTTGGATGAATAAACACAGCACACTGATAAAATCATTCCAAAGTTCTACCCAAGTGAATTAGACAGAGATAAATATAAGGCTTGACAGTGGAGTGCAGTTAAATATCTGTTATGTAAAGTGAACCTCATAGTAAGACTTAAAGAATGTTAGAAATAGCTTATTCTACACCATTGACAATATTATTTAAAATGTTCAATTATTCAAATTTCTTGGGATATTTCTAAATCATCAGTGAGTTCACAATTAAGTATTTCTAACAATCTTATTAGAGATTTATATGATAGACAATAAACTGGATATATACAACTTGACAAGTTTTGACAAATGTAAATACCTGTAAAACCTTCACAAATAAAAAATGAATAATATATCCGCCACAAGTGAAAGTCTCTCCATGCTCCTTTGTAATATAGCCCTTTCACCTCTCCTCCACTACTGACTCCTATCCACAGGCAACTACTGATCTTTCTATCACTTCATGATAATTTCCGTTTCCTATAATTTTATGTAAATGCACTTATAATATACTAGAGGCCCAAGGCATGAAGATTCGTGCAAGAATAGGCCTTCCTTCCGCTGGCTGCTGGCACCGGCTTCCCTCTGGCACCCGGGACCCTGGCCTTCGCTCTGGCCACTGCCTTCCGCCTTTGCTCTGTCCAGAGCCACCTTCTGCCTTTGCTCTGGCCCTGCCACCCTCCTATAGCTCCCTCCACCCCCTGCCACCCGCCCCCCCCATAGCAAGCGTCCCGCCCTGCCCCGGCTGCTCCGTGTCTGTGCGCGCAAGCTGCCCAGAGGCCCGGAGCAGCTGGGGCAGGGCGGAACACCTGCATCATTGCCATGGCAAGAACACAAGCATCCCAGCCCAGCCACCACCATCTTTGTCGCGTCAATTTGCATATTCCCTCCTTATTGGCTATGGGCACCGCCATCTTTGTTGTGGAATGATGGTCAATTTGCATACTCTGTCTTTATTAGATAGGATACTCTTTTTTTGTTTGGCTTATTTCACATGGCATAATTATTTTAAGATTCATTCTTGTTGTAATGTATATCAAAAGTTGATTCCTTCCTATTGCTGAGTAGTAGTATCCTATTTTATGGATATACTAGTACTCTATTCACCTAGTGATGGACATTTGGACTCTGCAGTTTTTGACTATGACAAACAAAGCTACTATGAGCAAATCTTTGTCTGGATATATGCTTTCTTTCCTCTTACATAATACCTATGAGTGGAATGACTAGGTCATGTGATATGTATATGTTTAACTTAAGGAACTACTGAATTATTTCTCTAAATTGGTTGTATCATTTTATATTCCCATTAGCAGCATATGAGAATTCCAGTCCCACCACATTCTGACAAACACTCATCTAATAGGTATGTCTTATTTCATTGTGATTTTAGTTTGTATTTCCCTAATGATCAATGATATTGATCACCTTTTATGTGTTTTATTTTCATCCATATATCTTCTTTGGTGAAATGGCTCTTCAAATGTTTTTCCCATTTTTTAAATTGGGTTGTTTGTTTTCTTATTACTAACTAGAGGCCCGATGCACAAAATTTTTGCACTCGGTGGGGGTGGGCGTCCCTCAGCCTGGCCTGCACCCTCTCACAGTCCAGAAGCCCTCAGGGCCTGTCCGACTGACAGCTTAGGCTCGCTCCCCATAGGGAGCAGGCCTAAGCTGTCAGTCGGACATCCTTAGCACTGATGCAGAGGCAGGAGAGGCTCCCACCACCGCTGCTGTGGTTGCCAGCCATGAGCCCGACTTCTGGCTGAGCAGTGTTCCCCCTGTGGGAGCGCACTGACCACCAGGGGGAAGCTCCTATGTTGAACAGGATCAAGCTGAAACCAGCTCTCTGACATCCCCCAAGGGTCCCAGATTGCGAGAGGGCATAGGCCAGGCAGAAGGACCCCACCGGTGCACGATCGGGGCCAGGGAGGGATGTGGGAGGTTGGCAAGCCAGGGAGGTTCCATGGGAGGGTTCCAGGGCATATCCGGCCTGTCTCGCTCAGTCCCGATCAGCCAGACCCCAGCAGCAAGCTAACCTACCTGCCTGCCTGATTGCCCCTAACCACCTCTGCCTGCCTGCCTGATTGCCCCTAACTGCTCTCCCCTGCCAGCCTGATCACCTCTAACTGCCTCTGCTTTGGCCCCCGCCACTGTGGCTTTGTCTGGAAGGATGTCCAGAAGACATCTGGTCTAATTAGCATATTACCCTTTTATTAGTATAGATATGCTATAAATGCCATGTATAATGGGATTTATAGCATATATAATGGGATTTATACCATATGTAAATAAATCCATGCTATTATTTTTGTCCAAATAGTCAACTTAAGAAGATTTAAATGTTAAAGAAAAAATCTTGTATATTTACTCATGTTGTCATTTCTGGTGCTTTTTATTCTTTTGTGAATATTTATATTTGGCATAATTTCATTGGCTATAGAATTTTAGCTTGACAACTTTTTCTTTCCACATCTTAAAAATGTTGCTTCACAGCTTCTAATGAAAAATCTGATTTCATCCTTATCTTTATTCCCCTGTATGTAAATATTTTGGGGGGACTGCTTTTTTTTCTTGCTGTTTGAAAATTTTTCTCTTTGTCACTGTTTTGAGCAATTTAATTAAAACATGCTGTGGTGTGGTTTCATTCATGTTTTTATGATGGGGATTCAATTGAACTTCTTGATATGGGCTTATAGTTTCCATCAAATTTGGAAATTTTTCAGGCACTGTGTTTTTGAATATATTTTCCTTTCTCCCCCTTTGCTCACCCTTTGGACTGACATATATATTAGGCTGCTTAAACTTGTTGCCCAGCTTAATGATTCTCTGTTAATTTTAGAAATCTCTTCTCTCTGTATCAAGTAGTTTCTAATGTTATGCTCATATTTTAAATATTTTCTCTGCTTGTGTAATATACTGTTAATTTTATCCACATTGTAGTTTTGATCTGTAAAAGTTAAATTTGGATTTCTTTTTTATCTTCCATGGCTCCACTAACTTTCTGAACATATGGGATACAGTGATAATAATCGTTTTAATGCCCTTATCTCCTAATTCTAACATCTGTGCCAGTTGTTCACAGATTTTGATTAATGATTTACCTGTTCATTATGGACTGTATTTTCCTGCTTTTTTCCATGTCAGGTGCTTTTGACTGCATACAGCATTGTAAATTTTACAGTCTTGGGGTCATGGATACTCTTGTATTCCTATAACGACTTTTGAGATTTATTCTGGGATGCAGTTAAGTAACCTGGACAGAATTTGTTGCTTTGGTTCTTGTTTTTACGATTTATTAGGTGGGAATTGAACAATGTTCAGACTAGGCTAATTATTCTCCACTCCTGAATCGAGATCCTTTTGTATTCTTTACCCAGAGCTCTATGAGTCTTGATGGTTGCCAATCTGGCTAGTGGAGACCGGCACTATTTTTAGTACCATTTGAGTGCTGGGTGCTGCTGTCTCTAATTCTTTCAGGTTGTTCTTTCCTATATCCTTGTCGGCTTTCTTCACTTCTGTGCACTGATCAGTGCTCAGCAGAATATTTAAGAGTGATCCTCTAGAAATTTCTGGAGTTCTCCTCTCTGTGCACCTCCCCCACCTCCGGTTCTCTGCCCAGTGCATTCTAGCCACTTAGATCTCCACATGGTCTCAGTTTTGTTTCTTCAACTCAGGGTGTTCACTAGGCTCTGCGGGGACCTGGTCCCTATAAGCTGGAGTCATTGTAGAACTCACTTTTGTTTCCTGTCTCTCAGGGTCCATTGTCCTTCACTGCCTGATCTCCAGTAAGTTGGAGAGCAATGTTCTCTATATGTTGTCTCTTTATTTGAGCTTTTTCAAATGGGAAGGTAAACCCAGACCTTGTTATTCTTGGTTTGAGGCAGAAGCTCCAATGCTCACTGTAAACGTGAAGAGATCAAACTTTCTTTTAATTTAAGGGAGAATTTGCTTCTAAGAGACATTTATGATGATCAAAATATTATGAATATTTTAAACAAAATATTAAAACTAAGTTACTTTGTAGAAAAAGCTGTAATATTTAGCACACATAGTCAGTGAGTCCCAGAGAAGATGCCCTTGGTTTGGTATCTGAGACTATACCTGTGTCTGTCTTAGGCAAGTAAACTGATCGGTTAACTGTCATTAAGGGTCTTGGATGTCTTTATTTCCTCACTTAAATTAAGAAAATCAAATTAAATGTGATTTTCATCTCCAAGTTCTTTTTCTAGTTTGCAATAATTCAGAAACCATCTTTTTCCTCTTTTGGTATTAAAGTTGAAGAAAATAAAGGTTTTCCAAAAATATATGACAATTCACCTTGCAAAGCTGAATTTTGAGCCATGGAAACTAACATTGAATCGAGGGCTGTGTTCAGAATTGCATCCATCAAACTGAGGTTGGATTTGCCAACCTGGGGCACTGCCTGATTGTCATTTCAGGGAAAATGATGTGAGAAAATACTTTGAAGAGAGAAAATAATTATCTTCCCTCAACAACTTCAAAGGTAGTCCTAGAAAATGAAAATGAATCCATTTCTCCTGACTTCGGAACCATATTATCAACTACAGACTTGTTTCACGACATAAATTCAGAGTGGATAGTCTGTTTCTCTGAACTGGATCCACACGGTAAGGAAAGAAGGTATCCACTTCTCTTTAGGTGCTAGCCAATGTGGCCAGGAGAGGAATTGGGTGGCACAGCAGCATAGATGCTTCTGTTCTCACAGCTCCTCTGTTAGAACCTTCTCAAAGTATCAGAGCTTACCCCAGAACCGTGTTCATAGCCTCACCTCTCCTGTCTGTCAAGGTCCAGCTAAAATCATACCATTGCCACAAAGCCTTTCCCATATAGCTCAACTTCCATTGTTCTTTTCCTACCTATTTCATACTTTAGATGGTCTAGCTCATATTATATATTTTGGTGTTCAATCGTATGCTATTTGGAATTGTTTCTGTGCTTATATTTAGTGCTTTACCAATAGACTGGTGAGCTACTCTAGGACAGAGAATATTAATTATTTACTCTATATTTCTTCTGTTCAATAAAATAGTCACCACTTTCTCTGTCATCCTTAGCTAGTTATTTATTTATTTACATAACAATGGGAAAATTCAACTAAAATCTCTTTAGTGCACAGTTTTTTTTAAAAAATCTATACAACTTGGAGGCCATATTAGCTGTTTTACATGGTTATTTATGATACAAAAATTTACAATGCTATGGATTATATGCAAAATTCCATTCATTTGATTTACATTTGTTGGTTCCCAAATCAGTGCTAAGCACCAACATTAGGTGCCATACAAATAAAGGTAATTAAGACAGAACTCAATTTTGGGGAGAGGGGATTCTTTAAAGGGCTGAAAAATATAGATACAAAAAAATCCAGCACAGCTGGGTAAAATACATTATGGGAATATTTAATCAGCTTTGAAGGAGATTTACAAATCCCACTGGTAATTTGACCTTGGGGAGTAGAGCTTGATTGTTTTTTTAACAAGGGTGGTCATGAAGTTCGCTAAGAACATATGAGACAATTCTTTCCAAAATTCAATATTTAGTTATTCTATGGATAATATGACCTTCCACAGAAGAAGTGTTCCCGTGGAAATATTCAGAATGGCTTTTCTAATCACTAAAAAAAGGAACAAAAACATCCAGATTTGCTCTTAAAAATATCTAGCAGGAGAAATTACAGTTACTGTGGCAATTCTAGTCCCTGGGCTGGGAGTCATAGGAGGGACAACACCTTATAGGATAATGAACCTTATTACTTAACCTTCCTAAAAGCGATCAGTATCTAAATATTCTAGACTTCCTCAGTGTCATCAATGCATTGCTCATAGAGTCTGAGTTGTATTTTTCAATAATCATCACTCTTTAATGGCTAACAAAAGGCCTTCTTGAGTTGCCCCTGTGTCCTTTATGAGTTCCACAAATAACTAATTAATCTCCCCCGCCCCCCAAAGTCAGCATGGAAACAGAAGAAAGCTTCTGTAAACAAGCTTCAGAGATCTGAGTCAAGATCTGAGCAAGCTCCACAAAGCTTCCTCCCGCCTCAGAGTTCTCTCCAGAATTAAATGCTTATTGGCTTCACGCTAATATCCATTTAGTAATCTGCTGTTTTTGTTTGTTTTAATATAGCACTCAGTTTTACAGTAGAAGGGAATTATGCAGTTTAGAAGTATGAATATTAAAAAAGAATTTAATTAAATCTGTTGCCTGAAACCTCTGTCTAAAGCTATAATGACAAATTTAGCCCATATTTATTATGGTGCACAGGGGACCCTAACCAGATCATTAGTTTATATGCCTTACTCAGTAGTGAAGTTCTAAAACTTTACATTTTGCATATTATTACATTATTCATTTTTCCAACTAGGCATAAAATATGACTTCCCATGAGTACAATATCTAATTCTTCAAAATATACAAAGATCGCAATAAAATGATTAAATTACAACTCTTACATCTGTTCTTCTTGTCTGATTATAAATTAAAATGTTTTAAAACAGGAGAAAACAATTCAGGTAACAAATGGATTCAAACTGTTCAACTTACAGGTTGAGGAGCAAATAAACACAGACACATAAACCTAACAGACAGTCACACAGACATGCAAAAATATGGAAAGGCGTCCACTTTACACGGAGCCTATTCTCGCTTGCCATGGCTTCCAGTACCTGCTAAAAACATTTGCCTAATAAAAGATGGCAATGAGTTAAATGCACTCTCTTCTGCTGATGACATGAAATTTGAATTAGCCAATAGAGGTGCCAATCCTGAGAAATAACTGAATGAAATTGCAGTATATATAAAATGCCCTTTATTTTAAAGCCAAACTATAAAACATTATGTCTGCCAGGAGGAAAATATTTAATGCCATGCTAATCCATTAGCTATCACTGTAAAATGCTGCCTTGTGTTTTCTTTAACAATCACACATTAACTCATGGTTAATTTAATGATGGAAATAGGCATAGGCATAAGACACCTTGAAAGCATTTCTGATATCATCTGTTAAGTCATCAACCATTTCAGATGATGCAGCCATCAGCCACAAAACACAAAGCAATAGGCTTTGAAGAAAATGCCATGAAATTCAAAGTGGCCATATGTTCACTAACCCCGAAAGTATGAATTTTAAAATTATAGAGTTGGATATGTTAGGCTACTACTTATAAAATATAACTTTTTGCATGTTTTGGTGCTGAAACTTTGTCATAAGTTAACTTCAAATTGAAGGCTACATAGGTGACAATTCATGAGAGTCTCTGGGAGAGATTTTGTCTTGAGAGATTTTATCTTGATTGTTAAGTACTAGATTTTTAGAAATGGTGATCTGATGAAAACAGCATGTTAACCTGCCAAAAGTACACACACACACACACACGCACACACACACACACAAACATAATTATTATGTGAAACCAAAAACATTAGGTACAAAGTCGAAGAAAGACAGGCATATTTAATAGTCTGAGAACCCCAGTCTTTAGGAGAGCACAGATAGAGGAAGGGGTTAAAGAGCTTCGGACAAGATAGGAAAACCAGAATGTGAGCAGTATTCTTTGGAAAAGGCACCTAGGACTAGGAAATGGCCAGAATAAAGGTGATTCCAATAAAGTTGAATGTGTTGTTCTCATGGGAAGAGGGAGAACATATGTTCTGAGTTAAACAGCAATCGTTCACTCCTCAAGAGAAGTGACTTCATATCCACTCAGCCAATCACAAGATTTATTTTTGCCTTCACAACTTTTTTTTTTATATTCAATATTATTTTGTGTTAGTTTCAGGTGTGCAGCATAGTGGTTAGACAATTATATACTTTACAAAGTGT